>NC_066580.1:299590314-299637814 GCF_024323335.1 Lathyrus oleraceus | reverse complement strand
ATATTGGCCCAAAAGTATATATGAAGCTCAAAGAAATAATGTATTTGGCTCAAAGAGAAAGTATATCACAATGGATTAAGGATTGGTAGAAGATATTGAATGAAGGTAGTGAATAGTGAATGATGGAAATGAATGAAATGATAGAGATAAATAATTAAAGTAGAAAGAGCTGAAGGGTTTGGTAAAAGTGCGAGCAGGATATAATTTGGAACCAAATGATAGTGGTGTATTGGAATCCATAAAGGGAATGAAATTTGTACCACAGAGGAAAGCAAGCATATTGGTCGGATAAAAGAAGGAATACAATATTTGGCATCAAGACAAACAACTCTTGGTACTAATGTGGACACCGAAGGGTATAAACTCTGATAAAAAGTGATGAAGGGTATAACTTGTACCAAAATACAACGGTATCATCGGAACCCATAAAGAAAATAAACTTTGAACCAAATAGTAAACAAGCATATTAGCCAAAAAGAAAAGGAATTAAGTGTTTGACATCAAGACAAACAACTCTTGGCTCACAAGGTTGGCACTGGTTATTTTCCCTAAAAGGATATGTATGGGACCCAAAGTAAAATGATGTCTGGTCCAAGGAAACAATATATCACTGTAGGGGAACAAACAATATGAAACCAAAAGATAATGGTATATTGAATCCATGAAGGTATAAACTCTAAACCAAAGAGTAAATAGGCATATTGGCAAAAAAGAAAAGGAATTAAGTGTTTGACATCAAGACAAACATCTCTCGGTTCACATGATGAACACTGGTTATTTTCCCAAGAAAGTATTCATGGAATCCAAAGGGATAAGGTATTTGGTTCCTGTCATACCATGATTTTTAACCCTAACATCCCACATATCATTTTCATCATTGCACACCAAACAATATCACATCTTGGTCCTTCCCTTTATCCATTTTTGGGTTTGCTTCTTGCAGGGATCACCAAACACCTATTTGTTTTTTTTTACCTTTGTGTTTATATGATCAATTTCTTATCTAACCAGTAATCAAAATACCAAAAATATTTCTTGTTTCCCTTAAGTTTATGGTGCAAGGTAAGGTCTTTTCAATCAAGAACATCTCACAAGGTTTGTGGCTTACCTCTCAAAGAAAGTCAAAGGTTCATATGTTTATTTCCATGCCTTCTTCAACAATCAACTTCAAGATTTGAGAAATTTAATCAAGAGGAAATCAAGGAAACCTTATTTTGAGTTCCTATGATCACCCATGTGCTTTGAAATTCAAGGAAAGTCCAAGTGCACAAGCTTGTTCCAAGTGGGTTGACCAAAAAGTTAACATTTTGAAGTCAAAGTTCCAAGGACAACAACTACTTCAATTCTCAACATTTTTGAATTCTTATTTTTGAATATGACTATTCTAACATCATCTATAACTTCTCTTTACATGATAAGATCCAATTATGCTTTGAGGATCATCAAACGTTTGAAGACATTATAGGTCATTTGTGGACTTGGTGAAACTTGACCTATTTTCAAGTGACTTTTTCCCAACTTTCAAGGATCATAAGTTCTTCGGTTTTTAACATATGAATCTGATTCTTTTTGCACAATGCCATTTGTGATGCCCTCTACAAGTATGGTTCAAGGATCAAGGTCAAAATATGCCTGGAAGGCCATGAAATTCATTGAGACATTACATGTCATTTTCAACCATGAAGCACTCAAATTTTTCTAAGTTATGTAACTAGTTTTTCATGCCAACTTCAACATGCCATAACTTTGTGCTCAAACCTCCAAATGCAACCTTTCTTGGCACATTTCAATCGTGGCCATGAGGTTAACACATTGCAAAAAGAATGGGATCAAAAAGCCTCGTGAGTAAGGAGCCCCATTGGGTTGAACATGGTGACTTGTAACTTAATAAATTGCCATTGCCCGAGTTTTGAACTTCACTAATCTCAATTCCAAGCCAAATTAGCATGTGTTTTAGACCTAAACATGTTTAACCCAATCTCCATAAGTTAATTGACCCTTAAAATGCATCATTTGGTTGAGTTTTGGTGAGTTTCAAGTCACACTTTTCACACACTCGGATCAAATTCATTTTGCACGAATTTTGCATCATTTCACACATATTTGGATCCAATCACATTCTCGATAAATATAGGAAACTATTGCATTCATTTCCAAGCTTTGGAGAGTCGAGAAATCCCTGCGGCAACTTGAAATGTTTCCAGAAAATTCAATTATCGTGTTTTAAGTTTCTGCTTATTTCAATCCAATTTCTTGATTCCATTAGCACCTTCGGCATCCTCTAAAACGCTTGCAACAATACCCAAGCTCTATGACCTGCTGAAGTGCTCTAACCAGATCGAGCTTCATCAACTTCTAATCATCATTTGGACAAGGTAGTTATAAGCATCATTTAAACTCAAACAAGTTACCACAATGTAGTCCTTCACTCTCTAATGCTTTCCCATAACTTATCTGGTGTTGATTGATCATGTTCATCCTTTAATTTTATTCTTCGTGGCTTACTTGTTTCTGAAACTTCTCTGAAATTCCCCTTGCTCGGTTTAGATAAACGAATTTGGAGCATAAGTTTGAATTCGGGATGAGAAGAGGATCACAATGGTGGTGGTCTCGTGTCTTGAATTTACCAAATGATGAAACTTCGGTAAGAGCTCACTGGAGAAGACGAACGAAGTTTTCTCAGGTTGTCTGAGATTGATCAGACACGTTGGTAGAACAAAATGTTCTGATTGGTTAGATTTGAATTGGATCATGTGTATAGCTTTCAGCGTGTTCCATCGTGTTCTCTCACATTTAGAGTGTTGGATCTGCCATGTCAATTAATGAGGCGTGATCCAACACTCCGTGTTTTTTTCTTTCTGATTTTTATTATTTTTATTTTATTTTTTAAATTGCTTTTTCTTTAAAAATTCATAGTAATTTTATTTTTTATCCAAAAAATCCCAAAATAATTTTTAAAATTCTCTTTTATTTTTCTTCATCTGATTTTTATTTTTCCATATTTTATTTCAACGACTTTCTATTTTTCCTGAATTTTCTCTTTTCTATCTTGTTTTAATTGATTTAAAAATACTTTTCTATATTTTAAAAATCTGGAAAAATTATTATATACTTCTTATTTTATTTCCAACCTTCCATAATTTTCTTAGCCATTTATTTGGTGTTTTGAAGGACTATTATTTCCATTTTACTCCTATTTTAAAATTCATTTAAAAATATCTTTGATGCATTTTTATTTTAGTTAATTACATTTCATTTTTGTGACCCTTGTGAACTTCTGTTGGCCTTGGATCATGATGATTTGGACTTCAAGTCTCATCAAACTCAATGGATCTTGGGTGTTGATGGGGTGAAAACCCTAATCCACCAAAATGGATTATTGGTTTTGAGGATGACTTGATCAAAATTTTGATCCAATTTGGGCGTGACTTCTCTTATGTCTCTCTCCTTCATCTCTTTCTTTTCCCTTTGGTCAATTAGATGGCTTGTGTCCATCTTGTTCATGATGTATGGATTGGTACTTGATTAGCTTTCATCATTTCAAATCTACCTCCTAATTGATCATGGATCATTTAAGGTACTTTAGATTGATGCATAAGTTTGTCCTAAGTGTCATGAAGTTTGGATTGAAGTAATGGACCATCCTCCCAGCCTTTATGCTTGATCATTCCCTTTCTTTCTTTTTTGTGTGACATGTCTTAAGGAGAATGGTTTACATATCATTTCTCTAGCATGTATTAATACAAACATTATTATTGAACAACCTCAGATAGTTGTGACTTCTACATAAGTCCAATTACGATTGCTTAACATAATGCTAAATTTGTCCCAAATAAAACAAAGGCATTTTTATAAGTGAAATTGTAAGTCTTCTAGTCCTCATGGTATTGTATGAAAATTTTGCTCCTTTTCCATTTTGTGAGAGCTAGTGGCATACTTGTTGATTTTATCCAAGTTGGAGCCCTTCTCATAAATGATGTATAGGTTCATATTTTCATGCTTGTGAGTGGATAGTTGAGTATTCTCCAAAAAATGACCAAACCCTCTTTCATCTTTGATTACTAACACCCTTTACTAACACTTTACTTGTATTAACTTTTATTCCAATGTCATTTACTTTATGCTTCTTTATTTTATGCCATTTACTTTATACTTTATATTTAGCATTCCATACCATATTATTTGTGTTTTTGTCATTTTGCTCTTTGTCCATTTGGACCTTTCTTTTATATAATTATAAATAAGACATTAATAAAGAAGAACCTAAAAATAAACTTGGTTATCCTTATTCACAGACTTGTGGTTACTATCCTTGGCATCATTGTGGAGTGATGGACTTAGAATTAGGACCCTGACCTTTGCTTTGGACTTGTGATTTGAGATCTTGAGATTCATCTGATACCTTTGACTTTGAACTTCCTTTGGTGACCTGGTTGAGTTACTTTGGTTTCATCTGATGCATGAATTATTATTTGTTTATTTGGCTTGCTTGAGGCTTAATCCAAAGGAGGGAATTCTTGCTTGACTTATGTTATAAAGCTTGATATCTTCTTGGTTAGATCTTTCCTCCTTTGCTTTTACTTTATGCTTTAGGATAGTCTCTTCCTCTCCTCCCATTTCTTTAATTTTCAAAATCTTTTCTCTTTTTAAAACCTTGTTGCTTTTTTTTAACTTGAACTACTTCCTTAATAAACCTTGACTTTTGTAAAGTGATTTTCAAAACCTTTTCTTGAATAAATGCTAATCCATATTAAGCATGTTCAGACAAATTCCAAAAGACTAAAAATGCATAACTCATTCAAATCATTTTGTGCCTTTGTGCACTTTTCCTTTTAAAACTTTTCTCAAAGTATTAGACATGAGTCATTTCCATAGTTGAGATATAATTCTCCTATCCCCATAGTATTGATGACAATTATTTTCCATTTGTGAGAGCTAGTGGCATACTTATTGATCCTTATCCAAGTTGGAGCCCTTCTCATGATGATGCAAAGTACTCATACTTGTGGGTGACTAGTTGAGTGTTCTCCTAAAAATGACAAATGTATCTTCCCATTAAAAATGAATCAAAACAAACATCTTTTTATTTTTACCATGAACTACGAGGTTTTGATCCTCCATTTTCCTTTGTTGGTATGTAGGCATGAGACTTCAAAAGTCTTGGCAAACACAAAAAATCATAAAACATATTTCTTTTCCCATCTCTCCAATATTTTACAAACAACACCCATTTTCAAACCAAAAGGCACATTTTAAAAGAGGTTCCCATGGAGTACCATGGATGTTCAGGGTGTCAATACCTTCCCTTTGCATAACTAACCCCTGAACCCTTATTCTCTTTTTATTAGTTTTGTTTTAAAACTTCTTCGGGTTTTGTTCGTACTTTCCCCCTTTTCCTTTGGAAACAATAAAAGTGCGGTGACAACTCTTGCTTTGTGAGATAAGTTAATTGATAGCTTAATCTCAAATTTATTACCGTTACAGTTCCAAGAAGGATAATGTAACATTGTTGAGGAATGGGAAGTGATATTGCAGGTATTGGACAAAGGGTCATGGGAGACAAGGAGAGTGACCTATGGAAGAATAATCTCTTGGATTTTAGTATTATTGTGAAATTTGTTTTACGAGTTTAATCATTGGTACTAAGAGGAAACTGAGCATCTAACCACTGACTAAGTACATTCAACAATTAGAATACTCGTGAGTTGAGAGGATATCTTCATCATAACCATCATTTCTATCTTAGAGCAATTATTTAGGCTCACATTTATTTTTTAAGTGTTTTGAATGAAACTCAAGCATCGAGCCCCCAAGCTAGGTACAACCAATAACCCAAGTACTTGAGTGTTATGTACAAGTACGTACACCACACTTTTCATCCAAGTTTTATTATGAAAATGGTTTGATGGATAAGAATGGATCAAGAATAGATTGAGATAGGAATATAATTGATTGAGATAAGGATAAAGAAAAAATGGAAATGGGATGGAGGATGAGATACATGACATTAGATCAAGCACTCCTGTTGCATTTGATTTGATTTAATTTGGAAAATACGTGACGTTGGATCAAATGTGCTTTTTGTCTTTTGAAAGAGATCTTCTTATCGTTTGATTTTATCTTTTAGTTAGCATGCAATGAAAGCGATAAAAGAAAGATAAATCTAGACTATTACACTTTCATGGGAGAAGAAGACATATAACCCATAATGGAGGGATGATACCAAACAATACTAAACATAGAAATGGGATCATACAAGTTACAAACTAAGTACCATGCCTAAAATAATCAAGTGTCATGGTACTCCTAAGTATTAACAAACAATACAAAGGGAAATGAAAGGTAAAACACAATGGTGATAATGAAAGACATAGAGATCAAACTTGAAGCTAAATGATCTAAGTAATCACACAAGGTAATGGAGTTAGAATGAGATAAAAAAAAGGCTAAACAAGTAATCAAAGTTCAAGTCATAGATTCCACATAGAAAATCAATAAAGAATGGACATTAATCACATGTACATGATAAGAAAATGTATCTAAACAAGGCACACATGATAAATTGAAATGGAATTTCCAATTTAATCATCATCTAATGGATATTCAAATGGGCATTAAACTAATTATCACAATACAATATTTAGCATACAAATGGATCGTGGTTCATGGATTAACATCAAGATTAACACATGTCAAAGACCTATTCAAATTTTAATCAAGGCAAATGATCATGATGATTAACATGGCAAACAACATGACAATTCAACTCAATTATGTCAATATGATCAATATTTAAAATTAAAGATCAAAATGGAAAATCATTATCAAGATTACCTAATTGGCTAAATCAAACAAATTATCCTAATGAAATTCATGCAATCTTCAGACTAAGGGAGCATATACATGTGAAAAATGGTCCATAGGCAAAAAATTACTGAAAGATGTCAAAATTAGCTAAAACTAACTAAATACTAATTAAAATTATTTGCTAAATCCATGATGAAAATATTGAACTAAATATAAACCTAACCTAACCCTAATTATCCCCTAAACCAGGAATCATCACTAATCAACATAATTAAGGAAGTAGTTAACAAATTAATCAAATTAAAAAAAAGGGATTAAGGGTTAATATTACAGGGGTGTGTAGAGTATATGGGAGGGTGCTTAAAGCGAGGTTTGGGCCTTAGGCCCAAACCCAAATACAAGTGCCAAAGACCCAACTCGAGTTCAGCCATGGCCAAGTCAAGTTCAAGTTAAGAACTTCCCAATTCAAACGCGACACTGCACAACAAATCCACTTTTTCACTGTTGTTATACTAATTCAACATCTCACATGCCAAACGTTCTGGGTTAAACGCGACGCAAAACAATGAACACGAAGGTTCTTCACCTAACAACCATGATTCTGCCCAACCTTCACCATCTAAAAGGAGCCTCAAAACATGCTTATTCAACAAGTTCCAAAGGCTCAACGCAACGGTTTATCCTCACGTCTTCAACCTTGTTCCATGCTCGTGGATCCGCAACTTCAGAATGAGAACGAAATAAAGAAAAACAGCTCCAACATCAAATTAATTTCCGAAATCAAACGTCAACAACTCGAATCACTTATGCATGCCTGAAAACGGAAAGAACAATATCGAAACCAAAGTGAGAACTCATCGAATTCGAGCTTTGATGCAAACAGGTATCAAATCTTTTCTCTCCTTTGTTTCGATTTGCTCTGCTTCAATCTAATCTTCTTCTTCTTCTTCTTCTGTTCTTCGTGTGTTGATGAGTGATTGAGTGTTTTGTGTATTTTCTGTTATTGTGATGAATGAAGAGAGAGCGAGTGAAATTGTGGTTTCTGAAATTTATCAAAATGAATGGGTTTTTTGCTATGTGATTGCCTGCATATGAGAATGAGTGAGGGATCGATTTTTATAGGCAATCCCTTAACAGAAACTTGACTCTATTAATCATTAATGAGCCAACTTAGCTAGAGTTTTTTTAACTTTGTTAGCCATGAGAAATCGTGCCAATTTAGTTTGTTATAGTAGTTAGTTAGGGTGTGGTAGTTAGTTGGCTATAGTTCAGACTATTATAAATTCTGTTAGATTAGGTTAGTTATAATTCAGTTGAGTTAGTTGGTGTTAAATGAACTGTTAGGTTGATCTGTTATATTTTTAAGGAGTGCTTGGTATTTAGATGAATATGTGTAAATTGGATTAGAAGGGAAGGACTTTTGCTGTTGCAGTTAGTGAAATGGTTATGTAAAAGCTAAGCTATGTTTTTCTTTGATCTGTTATTAATTTCACCTGAAAAACCTGCACTCAAATCAATTAGAATGAAACATGTTATGGGCTGGAATTGACATTGGGTTGTTAGGGATTTGTTAGGCCTGGTACAAGTTCCATTAGGTAGGATCTATGAATGATGATATGATGATGACATTATGTAACATGATTAGTTTGTATATGATGCAATGTGATGCTATTAACTGTCTACTGCATAAAATTTGATCATTTACAAATTCATGATGTCATGGAGTTTTGAAAGGCTATTGTATGTAGCTCTTTGATTGCAATGCTATAAATGGTCAAACACAATGAATGTGTTACCGCAATATACTCAATTATTATACTTGTGGCCTTAGGAATAGGTTATCATGTAAGCTTCTTGTTGTATGGATTTAACCCTTGCCTTGATTGTGAATTGAATGAAGTCATGCTTTACAAGGATATGCATGTTGCTTTTGATGGATGTTATTTGAAATTATGGCATGTTATGACTATGAATTTGGATGAATGCAATGTTGATATATTATGTATGGATGAATTGTACACATTGAAAATTGTACTTCAGGAAATGTAATTGACTTAGTGTTGCATTAAATGCAGGGCTGCCCTATGCTTGGAATTGGATTTCAAGGCATGCTTGGCCTAAAGGTGCCATGAAAGTTCCATGGAGATGGAAAAATGCAAAAACATGGCTTGCTTTCATATTAAGCAAGCTTTGGATGAGAGTCAAAAGAGAACATGGGACAATGAAGAATAAAAAAATGAAAATTTAGGATTAGGTTTAGAAAATAGGTGAGTTGACTTTGGTCAGAGTTGACCAAAGAGTCAACTATTGGTCAAAGTTGTCTTTTTTTTTTGTAATTTTTTGTATGGATGATGTAAATGATATTGTATGGATTTAATGGACCTTTGTGAATGCAAATAGTTCTTTGAATTTAATTAAAAAAATCTCATTTTTAAATTGTGATGTTTCCCTCCAAAAACATATTTAAAACATAATTTAGAATCATGCATTATGGACATGAACGAATGGACTAGGAATGTACCATGGATCAAGAATCAATGGATTAGAAATTCCTTATGAAACCATAGCCAATGAATGCACTGTAATAAACGAATCAATGAATTATGAATGAAAGACATGAAACTTGCACTATGTAGCATTATGAAACATGGAGTCGTGGATTAGGAATGCACCATGAATAACATGAATAAGATAAGGCATAGGACCAAATGGATCATCAAATAAAAAGCCATGTGATAAGCCATGGTCAAGAGATGATTAAGAAAAATGGCATGAATCAAACCACAAGGACTAAATAGTCCCTTTTCCAAGAACTAGGGTTTCATGGTTAGGCCAAGATCAAGATGCAAACCGAAATAATCAAGTGCCCCCATTTCAAGAATTAGGATTCTATATGTTGGTGTAAGCCCTAGAGGTCAATATTTTTTGGTACTTGTATCGAATTATTTATTAATAATAAAAGGCTTTTTCTTTATTACGTTTGTTTAATAAAGTCCCTAGAATAGCTAGTCCGTTTAATGTATCAAGTGTGACTTGATCATGAGATCACATTAAACATAAGGACACTATTCTTAAAGTATCTGTAGTCGAGCTTTATTGTGAAGTGGGATAACACTAAAGCATTAAGACTATTATGCATATAGACTGATGATCACATCTCATGGATCATGGATAAGGAGTTATCAAGTCTTAAACATATGTATGAATATTAAGAGTAATATTTATACTGGATTGACCCGCTATGAGAATACTATATAAAATGTTATGCAAAGTGTCATAAGTTATTCTCATGGTGATAATGGTGTATACCACTCTTCGACCTGAAACCACTATGGACCCTAGATGTAGAGTCGAGTGCTTTATTGCTGATCAAACGTTGTCCGTAACTGGATAACCATAAAGACAGTTGATGGGTACTCCACGAAGCATGCTGAGGGACATGAGTGACCTAGATGGAATTTGTCCATCCTGCGTAACAGGATAAATGTCTATGGGCCCAATATTGAACTGGACAAGGATGACACAGTCTATGCCTTGTGTTCAATATAGACATAAGGGCAAAAGGGTAATTATACGCATAAGTATTATCACAGAAGGAATTGTCAGATCACATGACATTTTCGTGTCTTGGGTAGCAGTGATGTGTTGCTAGATACCGCTCACTGTTTATTATGTTAAATACATGATTTAATATACTTGTCAATGCCGCGAAAACCTACAGGGTCACACACAAAGGACGGATTGATGAGAGATAGAGTAACTAAGGAACACCGTAAGGTACGGTGCCCTTAAGTGAATTGTAGAACATCGTAAGGTACGGTGTACTTAAGTAGAATACGAAATATGGTAAGGTACCATGGGCTTAAGTGATTTTGGGCATATTATAAGATATGGGCCAAAATACACTTAAGTGGGCTTTTTAGCTTGAAGCCCACACAAGTGGTTATATAAATAGAACCCTTGTGCAGAAGCATTCATTACGGTTGCATTATTTTCGTTTCCTCTCTCTCTCTCTCTCTCACTCAAAGCCTTCATTCGTACCAGCTAGCACTGAGATTGAAGGAATCCGTTCGTGTGGACTGAGTAGAGACGTTGTCATCGTTCAACGTTCGTGATCGCTCCGTAGATCTGCATCAAAGGTTTTGATCGTCACAAGAGATTTGCACCAAAGGTTTCAATCGTCACAAGAGGTAAATATTCTATCACTGATCATGACCATTTGTAAGGATCTCTAAAGGAGAAAATTTTAATTTCCGCTGCGTTTAGGATCACAATTCTCCTTCACTATATACAATCACAAGGTCAAGATAAAAATCACAATGTTGAGCCTCCCTAATTAGGGTTTCATGCTCAATCCAAAGTCACTAGACAAACCATAAGATATGATCCCAAACAAACAATAAGGCCTTGTAATCAAATGGTCCACAAGTGACATGAACCAAGAAACTAGGGTTTCATAGCTTGACCAAAATTGATTACAACATCACAATCCCTAGGGCTTGATTCTCAAGTAAACCCTAGCCATTATTGGATATAAATAACCACGAACTTTGAATCTATGATGATTATTTGAAAGTGTTATTAGGAATGAATGATGTACATGTATTTCCTAAGATTGGATGTCCATATATTTTTCATCAGTCATTTGGTATTTGAGGTAGAGGCTCACATCATATATTTTTGCACAAGCTTACTTCATGACATGTTTATTTTTCACAACATCTCATATATCTTCTTGAAGAACTTAGTTTGTAGAACTTGTTTTGTCATTTTCTCAAAATTCCTCTGCTTTAACCTTATCTCATGGGAATCTAATGATGCTTTCAATTCTTCAAGTTTCATTTCAAACAGGTCATTAGATACTCAAATTTCCACATTAATATGATCAAACTCGGCAGTTGAAGATTTCAAGACTTTCTCAACTTTCTACAATTCAACGATCTTCTCACCTTATGATTTCATTTGACCGGTCAACAACACCTATCTCGAAAAGAAATTTACAATTGCATCATCACCATTCATCTTTGTGTTCTCATATTGTTTCCTCAAAACCTACAACTTCTCCTTCTTAAATTTCTCATCACATCCGTATATCTTCTTGAATGTATCCCACACACACTTAGCCATTATGGCTAACCAATTTGAAATTTAGCCATTTTCTCATACTTTGATTAATTTATGAAACTTGTGATTTTAATGTGGTAAAGTGGGTTTAGGGCGCAAAATTTTATAGATTACTTAAGGTTGAAAAGAATTAAAGGAAATGATTATTAAGAAAGAAATTGATGGAATTGGTATAAATGGGGACACCACACTCTTTCTATGTATTAGAAATGATGAACAATAAACTTGGGTTTTTGATAAGATCAAAAACTTATTCCAATCTAGAACCAATGGAGAAAATCTCTCAAACTCAGACAATGTGTTTGCTTAACGAAATTCAACTTCTTTTTCTATTCATGATTAACTCCTTATATATATGTAAAAAGGGTAGCTTGATGAATTTACAATAATAACTCATAAAATGTTACAAATTCAGCCAATTATTCTATCAATAATGCCTTGCGGATGAAAGGTCACACACCAAAAGGGATGGAGGAAGTATATACATCGCCTTGATGAATCATATCAATCTATAGTCAATTTGATCAATGCAGTCTCATCTTTCTCTCTTTCCATCCTTCAATACGCTGCCTTTCTTTTCTTCAGCCCATATTTACTTGGAAATAAAAGCCATGAAATGTTAAAACTCTAGAAGCTTCAAAATGGTTAAAAACACACAAAAAATAAAAACACGTGTTTTGTGCCAAAATTGGACAAGTTGGACCCTAACACATTCTATTATAACATGAATAATTAAAAGCATTAAAATGAGGAAGCAAGCGCACTTGTCATTCCCTCTTCATGAGTTTGGATCAAAATGACAAGTTATGCCTCATTTCCTTTCAATTGCTATCTCACTTTCATTGGTTTGATCATGAATTGAATTATACCACCATTGACTCTCCTAGTACGTGGCCTTGTCATATGATCTCCTAATATTTGGATTACTTTATATAAGTCTTGATATTATTTTATTATTCATGGGCTAAGCAAAACAAAACCATGAATTAAAATGAATGGAATACTATGTTTTTTGTGAATTTTTTATAAGTTTCCTTCCACGTGCTCAATGAGCTTTTGATCTCATCAAGTCGTTTCTTCCTCGGTAATCTTCTCAAATATTTTTGAATCCAAACATGCACACAACTCCTCAAGCATGAGATGTGTAAGGGTGAAGTTGTTTTCTAAGGTATACCAAGAAATTAAACATGTACACAACCCCTCAAACATGAGTTGTGTAAGAGTGAAGTGTTTTCCTAAGGTATACAAAGAATCAAATCATGTACAACTACAATTAAAAATTTTAAGTCGAATAAAACAAATTTTAAATTTTCAAAGAATTGAAGGCATGCATTTTTAGATAATATTTATATAAATAGGTCACTAACACTGCAAATAAATCACTAACTTGTGCTCTTAAGACACATGATAACATTATTAAAACCTAAACTTATACTAATTATTTGATTAAAAAGTTTAATCTAAAAAATCAAGTAAACTTTAATATAATAATATTTATTATTTCACTTATGTATTAACCTTCATCAAACCTTTTTAGTATTTTCAATCAACAATATCTACATAACCTAAAGCTACAAATCAACTTATTGAACAAGCATTAACAATAAAAGTTGAACATTTACCTAATACAAGTGGTTTTAAAAATACTTATATTTATTTGAATACTTTAATCCATTACCTGATAGTGGCTGACTCTAACCCTCATATCATATTCAACTGATTTAGATTCTATTTGACATGGCATATTTTTGACTTTATAGCTTATAACTTATAGTTTATAAGCTCATATGATAATAAAAGATCTATCACTACTGCAAAAAGACCATTTTATCTTGATTGGAAGAAGGATTCCACCGTGGTTGGTGGCTCGTGGTAACAAAGAGTTTGTTTGTATGTGTTCTCTTTACTACCACGCTAGTCGTGGTAAAAATACAGAAGCGCGCAACATATCACTGCGGTTGGAGAAAACAACTGTTGTAAAAGATAGAGGTCGTGTGTTGGATACTCAGAGCTAACATTTTAAGAGATTTTTAGATATTTTACCATGGTTGAATGTTCCAACCATAGTGAAAGACTTAGCGTACAACTTTTCACCACGGGTCAAGCTTCCAATCGTGATGATATGTTCACTTGAGTTTATTATAACTTATGTTAAATGTTTATTTCATAAACTTCTCAATAAACATATAATCTTTCAATCTGATTTAGAAATTAATAATATAAAAAATTGAGTTATATTAGAATAACAAGTTAGAATAATCAATATTTTTCGAGTTTTCTAAAATCCATTATCCACATCTCGCTCTTTAATAGTTAGAATTTGATTCAGTGCTTCTAATTCTTCAATTAACACTTCCTTCACTACTAGTTTATTTTGCAAAGTATTAGTAAATTTGAAAAATAAATTAGTAAAAAGGAAGTGTTGATTGAAGAGTTAAAAGTATTGAACCAAATTCTAACCATCAAAGAGCGAGATACAGACAATGTCCTTCAGAAAGCTCATAAAACATTGATCAATTTAAGTTGTTGTTTTCCACCATAACTTAATTTTTCATATTATTATTTTCTAATTCAATTCTAAAGGTTATATATTCAATGAGGGATTGATAAAACACTCAAACCACATAATAAACTCATCTTCTAGGACTTGTTGATTGAATGAAATGAAAGTTGCAATATACAAGTAATAACATTAACAATAACATAAACATTAACACTATTCAGACATATAATATAATAACACAAACAATAACGTTTATCAACAAAACTCAACCACAACATTATCAACAAACCTCAACAAAAACATCAATATACTTCAACAAAAAACATCTAAAGTAAAACAAACAACATACCTAAAAAATACAAAAACATACCTCAACAAAATAAAATAACATACCTCAACAAAAACATAAACATATCTTAATAAAACAACAACATACCTCAACAAAAACACGAACATACTAATAAAAACAAACTTACCTTAACATAAACAATAACTAACTTTAACAAAACAACAACATACCTCAACAATAATTTAAACACTTTACTTATCTAAACAAAAACAACAATATAAAACCAATATACTCATCTTAACAACAATAAACCCTATGTTGGATAAAGAGAAATGTTTCACGTATATTTTGAACAAGAAATATAAGATAAATATTATGAACAACAACAATAAGAAAAACAATAAAACATATGTATAACTCATGAAATGTTTTAGGTACGTACCATTCCCTAAAAATATTCATGGAAAATGAAGACAAAGATATGAGTTAGTTCCTTGTTTCGTGACCCTTTCCTTGATTCATACTAGTTGGAGATCTTATGTTGGAGTTTTGTAAAGTTATGATGGAATTTTGAGAGATTTGGATAAGGCGAGAGAAATTAGGGTTTCACTTTGAGCGCAATCTATTCTGAAGTGAATTAAGTTAGCTTATATATGTAATATATTTCACAGATTTTTAAAATGAACTATGGTGAATTGTCCGATATTTCACCACAGTTGTTAACCTGGACTGTGGTGAAAAGTATTTAATTTTTATTTAAAATAGAAATTAACACAACCTTTTTGTAACAAAAAAATATAAAATTGCAGGAATTGGAATTCGAAGCGTGTCACTCTTAATATTGTTGAATTGTAATTCCTTGTATCGAAGCAAGTTGCTCAACAGGACAAGGATGTGTCGAGTTGTATTTGTTTGTCGAAGTGTCGAAGCATGTTGCTTCACACAGGATTTTGACTTAGGCTTATTTTTAGTAGAGTTAACTATTTTGGGCTTTTATAGTTTTGGGCTTTGTCTTAGGGAGTAAGTCAACCTAAATCTATAAATAGACAGAGTAACCCTTATTCTTGTATGAAGAGAAGAAAGAACTCATAACATTGTATTCACAAAATTTTGAAGTTGCAAAGTCAATAAAGAAGTTTTCCACAGGTTGTGGGCAGAGAGAAAACTCTGCAAAAAATATTCTTCTTCTTCTCCAAAGTTCTTTTCTTTCCTTCTCAATTGTTCTTTTCTTTTTCATTGTCATTGTATGGTTGATAACAATCTTGTTCATCAAGATTGATAGAAATTCTTCGTAGGTTGTAGTGGATTTCCAACATCTGGTATCAGAGCCTGGTTTGAGCGATTCGTGGGAAGAAAATCACGATGGCAATGAATCATCCAAACGGGCATTTTCCAGCGAAGAGAATTGGTGCAAGCAGATGCAGGTTGTGTTCTGTTATCAAGATCTTTGGGATCTTGTGAAGGAAGGAGTAACAACGCTTGCAGAAAACACGATGAATCAAGAAAGGGCTGCACATAAAGAATTGAAAAAGAAATATTATAAAGCTCTTTTTATAATCCATCAATGTGTTGATTCAGATAACCTTGAAAAGGTTAGTGATGTAGAGTCAGCGAAAGAAGCATGGGAAATTGTGGAGATTTCGTTTGGAGGCGCGGAGAAGGTGAAAGATTTGACAAAACTGTGGTAGTAGCCATAGAAGATTCGAAAGATTTGTAAAACTGACAAAGGAAGAGCTTCAAGGGACACTTGAATCTCATGAATAAAGAATGGATGAAAGAGTTGCAGGAAAATCAAAGAGTGATGTGGATTTGCAGGCGCAATCAGAAAAAGAAAGGAAAGGAAAAGGAAGCTGGAATGGCAATAAAGGCAAATGAGGCTACAACAATTCGACTGGTCGAAATCAGCAAGAAGGAAACTTGTTGAATCCGAGAAAACCCTAGAACCAAGGCAACCAAAGAGGTGGTGTTGCAGGTAGAGGAAGAGGTGGTGGTCAAAAGCCAGACAAGAGTCACATTCAGTGTTACTATTGTCAGAAGCATGGTCACTAATCTAGTGACTGTCCAGAAAAGAAGAAGAATCAAGAAATGTATGCAAAGCTGGTGAAACATGAAGAAGAAGAGATACTGTTGATCGTTAGCACGAGAGATGAAGAGAGATTCAAGGACCAATGGTACTTGGACTCATGATGCTCATCACACATGTCTGGAAGGAAAGATTGGTTTGTCAACATAAAGCCCTCAACAAAGAACATGGTGAAATTTGCAAATGACAATACTTTAGCAGCCGAAGGTGTTGGTAATGTTTTGATTATGAGGAAAGATGACAAGAGGTCAGTAATTTCAAGTGTGTTGTACATACCAGGCATGAAGAGCAATTTGTTCAGCATAGGGCAGTTAGTCGAAAAGAACTACAAGGTGTCGATCAAAGACAAGATGATGAAAGTTCTTGATAGCCTTACTTACTTTATTTCCTTGCACCGTTTTACTTTGTTTATTTCCTCGCACTACTTTACTTTGTTTACTTTATTTCCCGCTTGTTACTTTTCGTACAAAAATCTATTTTCAAAGCTATACATTTATTTGTAAGTTCTTGTTGAAACTCAATTGCAAACGTATCACTTTGATATGTCATATCGCGCTTTTCAATCATATGATATATCATTTACCATAACCATGTCCGGCTAAATCATTAGTGTTGGAATGTGAGGACCATCGAATCAACGGTACTTCGTATGTTGTCTCTGTAAGAGTGTTTTTAGGGTTGTTTTGACTTTAATACAACCTTTAAGTTAAAGTTTTCAATCAAAATTACTTTTCAACTGAGTTAAAGAGGTGGTTACATAAAAAAGTATTTTCTAATTTAACACAAGATGCGACTAGTGCAGTGTGAGCGGCTGGTATAGATTAAAGATAAAGTTTGGTTCCGAAAAATCGAAAGTGACGGTTCCTTCTTAATTAACTCTTTTTTCAAGGAATAAAATATCGCCCCATAGGTAGTTCTAATTAGAGATAATAGGAGTATTATTGATTGATGTGATCCACATTCCAGTATTACATATTTGGATTCGTTTAAACATTATTCTTTTCATTTCGTTTCCATTCCAAACATTTTTGATATCGCCTTAGATAAACACCGTGACAATTAGAAACGATAGATTTGACTATTGGTCTCTGTGGGATCGATATCTTTTAAAACTACGCGATAGACTGTACATTTGCAGTGAGAATCTTATGTGATGAACTAGCTAGTGAAGTCGAAAGCGAAGTTCGACAAGAAGGAAGAGGTGAAGTAGGCCCAAGCAGACCTCAAAGAATAAGACACATGTCTGCAAGTTTGCAAGAATATGTGATTACATCAGATGATGTGGTCAATGAAGAAGGTGAGCTGGTACGCTATGCTTTCTATGTAGATGTCGAACCAGCCAATGCAACTGAGGCATTGAAAGACTCGAAGTGGGTGAAAGAAATAAACGAAAAACTGAAGTTAATCGAAGTCAACAACACATGATCACTTGTTGAATTTCCCCAAGACAAGAAGGCAATCAATGTGAAGTGGGTATACAAGGTGAAGTTGAATCCCAAAGAAGAAGTGACTCGACACAAGGCGAGACTTGTGGAAAAATGATTTCTTCAGAAAGAAGGAATCGACTTCGACGAAGTTTTTGCACCTATTGCTAGGATCGAAACAATCAGGTTGGTTATTGGTCTAGAAAACATGAACAACTGGTAGATGTGTTAGATGGATGTGAAATGTGAATTCCTGAATGGCCCCTTAGAAGAAGAAGTTTATGTTGCATAACCAGTTAGGTTTGTGAAACAAGGCGAAGAAAGAAAGGTGTACATGCTACATAAAGCCCTGTACGGACTTAAACAAGTTCCAAGAGATTCTTGGAACTTGTAATAAGAAGATAGATGGCTTTCTAAGGGAGAAGGAATTTGTAAAGTGCAAAACTGAACATGGAGTATATGTAAGAAGAAGCAAGAGTGAATTGATTATACTATGTCTCTTTGTCGATGACTTGTTGATAACAGGTAGCTGCAAGAAAGAGATCGAAGACTTCAAAGGTGATCTCAACAAGGAATTCGAAAATGTCAGATTTGGGTGACATTTAATATTTCCTTGGCATCGAATTCTACAAGAGTGGTAGAGGTTTGATGATGCATCAAAGAAGGTATGCATACGAAATACTCAAGAGATTTGAGATGCAAGATTGCAACCCAACTACGACTCCAGTTGAGCCCATATTACAATTATCGAAAGATTCAAATGAAGATGATGTCAACCTAACCCAATATAGAAGACTTATTGGGTCAATTAAATACCTTTGTCACACAAGGCCTGACTTAGCATACAATGTAGATATGATGAGTAGATTCATGCAGAAGCCAAAGATATCACATCTAGCAACGAAGAAGAGGATACTAAGGTATCTAAAAGGAACTCTCGACTATGGAATTTTGTTTCCTGCAACTAATGAAGGAAAATAATGCAAACTAGTAGAATACATCGACTCAAGTTGGTGTAGTGATGCTGATGATCGAAAATCCATAGCTGGCTATGTCTTTATGCTAGGTGGTGCACCAGTTACTTGGAGTTCGAGAAAGGAGCTAGTAGTGGCATTATCGTCGTGCAGAGCAGAACACATAGTTGATTCCTTTTGTGCATGTCAAGCAACGTGGATGGTGAATCTGGTCGAAGAGATAACAACAAAGATTCATGAAGCAATTACCATGAAGATCGACAACATGTCAGCTATCAATCTGGCGAAGAATCCGATAGCACATGGTCGAAACAAGCACATCGAAATGAGGTTCCATTATCTTCGAGAGTAGGTACCAGATGGGAAGATGAATTTGGAACACGGCAGACCTGAGAATCAGATTGCAGGCATCATGACGAAGGGAGTGCAGGTCAAAGTATTCAGAAGACTAAGAGTTATGATGAATGTAGATAACTTAGACACAATAATATAGGTGGTGTGTTGAATTGTAATTCCTTGTGTCGAAGCAGGTTATTCGACAAGACAAGGATGTGTCGAGTTGTATTAGTGTGTTGAAGCAGGTTGCTTCACATAAGATTTCGACTTAGGCCTATTTTTAGTAGTGTTAACTATTTTTGGGCTTTTATAGTTTTGGGATTTGGTTTAGGGAGTAAGCTAACCTAAATCTATAAATAGACGGAGTAACCCTTATTCTCGTATGAAGAGAATAAATAACTCATAACATTGTATTCACATAATTTTGTAGTTACAAAGTGAATAAAGAAGTTTTCCACAGATTGTGGATAGAGAGAAAACTCTGCAGAAAATATTCTTCTTTTTCTTCAACCTTCTTTTCTTTCCTTCTCAATTGTTCTTTTCTTTTTCATTGTCATTGTGTGATTGATAATAATCTTGTTCATCAAGATTGATAGAAATTCTCCATAGGTTGTGGTGGATTTTCAACAAATATATCACAACGGTTGATAATTTTGACAGTGGTTATATGTGATTTTAAAAATTGATAAAAATTAAAGGCGACTAACGAATATATATATATATATATATATATATATATATATAATATATATATATAATATATATATATATATATATATATATATATATATATAATATATATATATATATATATCACTTTGGCAGGTTATGTGGTCGTAGTAAGACATTGTTACGATATGTGCTTTTTGTAGTAGTGTGTTTGATAATAGTCTTTTCATCACGAACTTATAACTTTTTTTATTAGTTTATAATTTATTTTTCATATGCTATTTCATATAGAGTTTTAGCTTATAACTTATCACATTTCTTCTATTTTTACCCTCATTATTTTAACTAAAACTCACTTCAACCATTTATCTTAAATACACATTTTAGTATTCATTAAAAAAATGTCATTCTATGTTATTTTACATTTATTTTCTAATTGGGCAGTTAATTTTATCAAACACTTCAATTAGTTTATCCGCTATTAGTCATAAGACAATAATTATAAGCAATAAATTATTAATCATCAACTATTAATCATAAACTATAAACTATCAATTAGGTTATCGGTCAACCGTTATTTTTATCAAATAAAGTCTTAATCATTTAAAATCTAAATCAAATATTTTTAAAAGTGTCAATTTCATTCCATCTAAACAATCTTAACCATTCTAACAAATAAGAAAATTAGTGTAATGAGTTTAGTTTTAGTAAGTTTTAAATTTAACCCTGAAATTTATTTAAAAACTTTGTTTATTTTTATTGTTTTAAAAAAAACTTTAAGAAAATTAATAATATCTTGCAAATTAGTATATAAGTTATCATCCCATCTTACTATTCTTTGGATTTGTTTTCGGATGAAAAACTTAAATTATTCTTTTAAAAATATGACTTTTATATGCATTATTGGACTTTTATATAGAATCTTACTTAGTTGAATCTCACTGTCAACTCTATTGTTAAAGAGTTGAATTAATAAAAAAATTATCATCTGGCTTTTTAGTCTCAACCCACCTGGATGAGACTTGAAAAAGAAAATAAATAAAAGTATGAATAGGCTAGGTTTACTCAATGAAAGTTAGATAAAAATAAGAATAGGATAGGTTTGCTCAGTGCAAATTTGATGTAAATTCTCATAAATGCAACATTTGGTAAATGTAACCTGTATTGTTTAGGTTGTATGACTGTTCCTATTTGTTCTCTCAACTTATCATAAAGATGTTTTTATATTTATTACAAATTTTAGCTTTATTTTCTATGCTGAGAACTAACAATATCGCTATTTTTTGATATCATTTACTTTTTCCAAATCATTATTTTATCACACATTTTCATTCATTTCAAAACTTTTAAAATGGATTTTTCTACCAAGAATTAGGACCCGTTTGTTTTGCCTTTTTTTAAAAATGATTTTTATAGTGTTACATATTTTAGTGTAAAAAAAATTACAAAGAAATTTTTTCATAAAAGCTTCAAATAAAATTTTTGTTTGAATAGTTATTCTTAAAATGTTATTTTAGGTATTTCATCATTTTATCGAAACGTTTTTTGGATATCAAATTTTTAAAAAATCACTTAATTTTGAAGTTATTTCAAATAGCTTTTCATAAAAATCATTTTTAAGATACAATTTTTTAAAAAAATTATGATTTTGACTATATTTTGATCTTCAACAATTTATATTTATGTTATAGAATGAACAATTCAATCTTTTAATTTGTAAAAAATAAATTTAAAAAAACTTATAATATTTTAAAAAATACTTTTATAGAATCCATTTTTAAAAATATAAAAAAAAATTTATTTTTTTAAAACTAAAACAAACTAACCCTTATTCATACCATGATGCTAGAGTGAATGAGATTAGGAAGGTGTTGGACATTAATGGTGTTCAAACTTACATTATAACAATTGTGTTTTCGAAGGAAAGGCCCCACAATTTAAACACCAATCTTATTCTTACAATAATATCAAAATATATAGTCTAAAACTACTGATTAACTAATTGTATCACTTCCACCTAATATATATATCCTCTTTAGAAGAACAAAAAAAGTTATATTGAAACTCGTTTGTTCTTTCGTATACTTAACTTAGTAAGATTAAAGACATAGTCATTATTTAAATATAGTTGGGAAGATTTTACTCCACCTAACTTCAAATTTGTTGCGACATAATCACTGCCCATAAGACACCAAATTTCTTTTAGTAAAAATTGTATAAATATTTAAAAAAATGTTATCTTTTTCTAATTAAATATATAAATAATTATATTATAATTAATTTTTGTTAAAAATACTTTAAAGTTTCGATGATTTTGTCTACGTGTTTCTAATAAAATTTTAGGTAATTATTTTTTAGAAACTCATTGTTCTATAAATAATACATAAATAGAGTGGACTTATATATATATAATATATATATATATATATATATTATATATATATATATATATATATATATATAATATATATATATATATATATAATATAGTAATCAATATCACATGACTCAAATAGTCATATTTAATACATGAAGAAACAGTAGAAAACAATTAAGGTGCCATACATGTAGTTAGTTAGTTGGGTTGATGTTATTGGTTATTGACACGAATGATTTTAAGAGTTATATTTAAAACATGAAAATAGAGACAAATAAATGGTGTGATTTAGTTAACATATGAAATTTATTTGTTTTTTATTTAAAATTAATTATATTTTTGTCAATTATTTAGTTAAAATATATAATACTTATATTTCAAAATTAAAAGTAAAATTCTTTGTTATATTAAGTTCTAAATTAAATACTCTGACTATTTAATTTTGATATCTAATTTGAACAATACTAGATTTTTTTTACTTACCTCCTAATTAATTCATAATTATGAGAATAAATTGGTGAACGATAATTATGAGAATTAATTGGTGAAAGATGGACTTGTGCTTCTAATACGGTGAAAAAGCGATTGACCTATAAAGTTAGCAATCCAACGCCCAACTTAGTATGAGAGTGCGATGAAGTGAATGAAATTTGAATTTAAAACGTATTTAAGAAATGGTGCGTCTCCCTCTTATATAGTGGGGCGGTTATAACCGCTCGATGATCTATTGGTCTGGACTCTGGAGATGTGTCTCCCTGTATTCTTTACTAGGATAGCCATTTGCTCTACATGCAACGTGGTGGATCGTTCTTCTTTCTTAACCATAATTATTTGACCTTTTGGCCGATCGAAAACTATTTTCCCCAAACCTTTACCTTTGCTTTGTAGGGGGACTTTGTTACATTTGTCATATTTTGTCGGCCTTTACCTGACTTGGGTGAGAAGTCACAATGTAATGTGATTGTCATGGGAAATCCGTGCCTTAAATGTGTCCCTTACTCTAGATGTCTTTTCATTTGATTTATCATGATGACTTGGGGAGAACTAGAGTACTCGAGTGTTTTGAGAAAATCTAAACCGTTGATAATACATATTTCCTTTCTTTCAGTGAGACATCACATGATCTTTAAGAAACGTTTTATGGTTTCCTTAATCATAACTCTTACTCTTTCATCATTTGCATTCCCTGCAACATACTATCATGTTGATTGATGGAGGCAGTTCCCACAATGCATCAAAAGCGAAGAAAGATACTTATGTTGCCTGGGTAGATCCTAAAATTTCGGCAACAACTTCTATATTTGCTCACGAAGGTAGTCTTGAAAGGTATTTTCTTTAAATTAGTCCCTCTTTTGACAAGGGTGTACTAATCCTTTAAAAAGACAAGAAGATTTACGGTGAATATAATGGGTACACCATCCATTTTTATGAGTGCACCTTTTTTATTTTCGATCTCTAATTTGAGAGAGAGAGAGAGAGAGTACATAAGGATTTGTTTAGGCAGTTCCCCAATCTCTCTCTCTCTCTCTCTCTCTCTCTCTATGGGTACATGTGTCCTCAATTCGAATTTGAATTGAGATATTATAATAAATCTTACTTTGTAAAATGTGTGTATACAAGAGATGAAGAAATCGAACTCTACAAACTCTAAGTTTGATGTTGACTCTACCACCTCCAAAACCCTTTATCAAATATTGATCAAGTAACCAACAATGTCACTTCAATTCACCTATTCTTGCTAATTCCTTACAAGGCACTCCTTGTCCCAAGACTTTCACCTGGTTGAATTAACCCCAAGTGCACACTTGTTAAAATCCAAAATTTTCCAACACGATCTACCGTCTCACGCTACTCCCTTGCAAGACACCCCTTGTCCTAAGGCTTTCACTCGATCGGATCCGAATTGCACAATCTTGTCAAAAACCTTCAAACCCGATGGTTTTTGAAGGAAAATCCCAACTTGATTTTCTGATTTGAATCCCTAAAAAATCTCAACCCAATATTCTAGGTACAACAAACCTAATTGGATGTTATCAATCCTAATCTAGATGGAACCCAATCAAAAAATAATTATGTGTAGTTTGATTGTGTGTATGCATAGATGAAGTTGAAGATGATGTGAATACTTTGAAATCCTGGATTCATGTAAGTTTTACTCACTCTAGAAACCTTACTAGAGAATGATGCATGTATGAAGTGTTTATATGCACAAGTGATTTAGGGCAAAAAGGAATGCAAAGGACTTGAGAAAAATATGAATTTTTGAAAAAAATACATCGCATAGGTCGACCTATGAAAGTCATGTGTTGACCTGTTCGATGCATAAGTTGGCCTGTCTAAGATCATGTGTTGACATATGAATGTTATGCGCTCCCTATGTGTCGACCTGAAGAGTCGACACATGAAACATAAGCTACATGCTTTAATACTGCAGCATACATGTCGACCTATAGAACGCATGTGTCGATCTATAGCCAAGAAATTTTTTCCATAGGTCGACCTGTAATTGCATGTGTCCTGTAATGTCATTTTTCACAAAAAATGTTTTTTCATGAATGTTTGATGCGTGGGGCCTTTTCTAAGTTGTTTCCAAATGCTTTTATGCTTCCTAATGCTAAGATAAAGAATCAGAGGATACCATCCAATATATATATTAATGCTAAAGTATCCTAGTTTTGACATCATACAAAACACATCTAATAGAAGTTGCACTCACAATGTATGCACATAAAACCATAATAAGTTCATAATTTGTACTTAAATTTGCTCCAACAATGTTATTAAACCTAGAAGATCTCTCAATTTTAGGAGATATGATAATTGATTTCTAGAATTTAGCTAAGAATCGGTTCAACCTTATGATCATGATTATGAGGTTTGCTAATATTTTTGACAATGAAATTCCTTCTCAAGTTATTAGTATTTATATAAGAATCACCAAAACTGCCATTATTGTCATCCTTGATTGTGTGAATGTAGGGGTAAAAATATATCAAAGTTGAGAGAAAATATTAGTATCAAAAAGATTAACCAAATGATTTCTCACAATGCTAAGCAACATAAGGATCATTACAAAGTTGTTTTCAAACTCATAAAAGATCGTGTAGTTTATAAGAAAGGGTATGTTGACCGTGTTATTTTGGAACACATAAGAACCGTTTCTTGGAGAAAATAAGAAAAGTAGGCTCATGTTAAGGTGAGAGACCTTAGGTTTCTCATATAAGAGACCGAAAAATTAGTGCTTTATTTTAAAAAAAAAATATTTAGCGGCGATTTTAAACCACCACGAAATATCTATTTATTTATTTTAATTATTTTCAAACCATTTAGCGGCGGTTTTAAATCGATATTAAATTTCAATTTTTTTGTTTCAACCTTTTTGCGATAGTAGTTGCAAAATATTTACAGAATAATTATGGCGGTTTAAAACTGCCGCTAAATGGTTGAAACGTAAAAAAATGTGGAATTTTTAGTCGCAATAGGTCTCTTAAAGGCCTCATAAGAATAAAGACAGACTTTTAGGCCTCGTTTGAATCAGTTTTGGTTTTTATTTTTTAAAATATGTTTTATAGAATTGTTTTAGAAAATTGTTTTTAAAGAGAGATAATTAAAAGATTTGTTTGATAACATATTTTTTAAAATTGTTTTAGAAATGAGAAAATAAAAATATTCATTTGGTAAATTAATTTTCAAAAACAATTTTTAGAGATGGGAAATGAAAAATCTATTTGATAATTGGATTTTTAAAAATCATTTTACTAACAAATATAAAATAAAAAAGACTTTTATTATAATTAATAATAAAAAATTTAATAACTTATATTTAAATATACAAATGCATAATTTTAATACTAAATAAAGTTGAGATAAAAGTTTCTTGTAATTAAATATATAATTGTTAAGTAGTAACAAATAAATATTTATTTCTATCATATTCATGGAGACCGATGCGGTATTTAAAAGTCTTTCACTAACTTCTATAATTTTAACCAAAATATTGGAAAAAAAATTGTTTGCTTGATAACTAAGTTAAAGTAATAGTGAATAAAAATAGAGTTTATAAAATGAAATTGAGATTATTGAGATTAGATTTCATTATCATATCCTCATGTATCAAAATGATCAATTATACATATTTGTAGTCATCATTTAATTATAACCTATCATTATGTGTTTGTTGTTTATGTCTAACCAAGAACGTGAACTTAATCATATTATTTAATAGATTATTTCTTAACCAGTTAACCAATGCGATAATATTAGGTTTCGACAGTATATATGAATGTTAAATCTAAAATCTGTGTCCAAAGTTTAACCTCTAATAAATGAAAATCTTTACAAAAGCAGTTCAAAACCATTACAACAAGTTATAAGTAGTTAATTCATAACAAGCGTTAAAAACAAAGATAATCATCAATATTAATGAATAAATAAAATATATATAACGCTATGATTAAGATCAATAATTGACTTTTTTTTTCAATTTCTTTGTTTAAAATATCATTCTTTTTCTTTTTCTTTTAATCACCAATTTTTAATATATTTGACCTTTTTCTTTATCAAGTCATTTCTCACTAAAGTATGAACATTTTCTTCTTCTAAAGGGATAAGGGTTATAATTTTTTAAAATAAGAATTTTTTACATTTTTGACTTAAAGGGGTTCATCAAAGGATAATTTCCTCATGAGATAGATTTTATTTGGTAAAGTGGTTTTCACTCAATATAGAAACAATGTCTTGATCATATCCATGACATTATATATATCAAGTAATAGTAAGACTCATGCAAATTCTTAAGAGTTATATCTTGGAATATTTTATAATTTAAATATTTAATTATCATATTTCAATCATTATTTAAAAGGCTAACTAAATTATATTAGTTATTTATAAAAATTAAGAGTCGTAATTGATTAAATGGTCAAATAAATTTAAAAGGCTAATTAAATTTTTATTTAGTGATTAATTAATTAATTAATTTGATATGAGCTCAAATATGAATGTATGTCAAAACGACCCATTTTAAATTAATGAGAACCCTAATTGGCCATCACCCTATATATTGGCAATGGTCCCCAATATGACGTACACAAATAATATACATCTTCTCCCCATCTAAAGAGAGTTCAAGGCATTACAAATACCCGTTGAGAAAGAACCACAAGCCAACAAGCCAACGCGTGCTCGTCATTTGTCTATCTTTACTTTGTGTTTTAGGAAAATATAAAATTGTCGTGTCAATGATTCATTTATCTAGGTATTTCAAATATCAATAGTTGATAAATTAACATATTGTAGATCCTAATTTTTGGCCATCATCCTATATATTGGCAATGGTCCCCAATATGACATACACAAATAATATACATCTTCTTCCCCATCTAAAGAGAGTTCAAGGCATTAAGGCATTAAGAGTACCCATTGAGGAAGAACCACAAGTCAACAGGTGCTCGTCATTTGTCTATCTTTACTTTGTGTTTTAGGAAAATATAAAATTGTCGTGTCAATGATAAATTAACATTAATAGTTGATAAATTAACATGTTGTAGATCCTAATTTTTATATATCGCGCATGTTTGTATAATTATTATTAAATTAATTCCAACATTATATGCAATGTCACACAATATATATATATATATATATATATATATATATATATATATATATATATAGATAGAGAGAGAGAGAGAGAGAGAGAGAGAGAGAGAGAGAGAGAGAGAGAGAGAGAGAGAGAGAGAGAGAGAGAGAGAGAGAGAGAGAGAGAGAGAGAGCGAGAGAGAGAGAGAGAGAGAGAGAGAGAGAGAGAGCGAGAGAGAGAGAGAGAGAGAGGAGAGAGAGAGAGAGAGAGAGAGAGAGAGAGAGAGAGAGAGAGTCGAGAGCGCTCACTTTCTTTCTTCCAGAGTAAGTTTTTTTTACTTATTCCAAATCATAGCTTTTGAATTGAATCTAATCTAATTTTTAATTAAGTAAAACGATTAATTTAACCAAAAGGCTATGATTTGAAGTAAATTAAAAATTCACTTTTATATATATATATATATATATATATATATATATATATATATATATATATATAATATATATATTATAATATTAGTGTTATATTTGTGAAGGACCTGACTATGGCGATGATTATAGGACGTCTTAAGAGGAGTGACGAGGTATCACCTAAGTTTACCACCTCACATGAGTAGGTCATCTAAAGCATTAAGCTTATATAAAGTCCATCATCTCACTTGAGTAGGTCTTCTAAACCATCACAAAGCATCACAATATACAATTCTCGTCGCCGCAGGCAAACCATAACCACCACAATTGGTGCACTCCAACTAGCCCGTCCCCTTTGTATAAAAAGGTTTGTCGTTAGGCCAATGAATATGAGCAATAAACTCCTCATAAGTAGACACTCTATGATATGGGGAGATTGAATATTGTACCTACATTTGTAATATGTTTAAAGAGTCATTTAGTGAAATCATGATTCTATGGCATACATCATTAACAATTCAACTTTTTGTAAAACAAACACATAAGTTAGGAGGCATAATATCAAAATATGGAAGTCCATATTGAAATCCTTGAGGTGATGTAGTGGTTGTAGTAGGTGGCTGAGGTGCTCTTTGACTTTAACTTTGCCTTGTTCACAATTCTATTTTTATAAAAAAACTGTTAATAGAGATAAACAAATGAAATATATGCAATCTTAACCCCTTTCTTCTCTAGGTTTTCCACAAAATCTGTCTAGACACTATAACAAGTCTTTTTCAAACCAATAAAAATTAAGTACAAATCGTATTGGTCCATCCAATATTACCCCATCACATTTTCGTAGACATAAAATCAAATTGATTATCAAACAATCTTTTTTATAGTCTATTTTTTATTTTTTTTATTTTAAACAATAAAAAATGATAAACACTTTTATTATAGTTAATAATATAATTTTCAAATACTTATAATCTACTTTTAATATATAAAAGTTAATTACCACCATAATTACTTAATTACCCTAATTACAATCCATAATACAGCTACTTTCATGTTCCTATAAGTAATTTCGTACTAAACTCTATTTAATTATTACTAAACTCTATTTCGTACTAAACTCTATTTAAACTCTATTTAAATAAATTACCTATCTTTAAATGACAAAATGATTTTTTTTAATAATAAATATTACCGTTATTTTATTGTTGTTGCAATCTTATCATTCCAAAATGAAATCAATATTCTGAAATCAAATTAATTATTATTGTAGTTTTTTTGCCAAATATTATCGTTACTTGATTTTCTTTAAATGACAAAATGAATTTTTTTAATAATAAATATACTGATTTTTTAAGTGGTCTTTCTGAGATGTCAAACCGAGAATATGAAAAGAGGGAGAAGTAATATGAAACGGTTTGATGAAAATTAGGGTTTTATTTAATTGAATAAATTGATATTATTATTATTATTATTAATATTGTTATTTATTAATATTTATTTTCATCATCATTATTAATCCCATTTACCCATTTAATATAAGTGATTGAAAACCAAAATATAATTAAAATTACAATTTAAAAAAAAAATTATACGTCAAAAATAATTTTTATGAAAAACTATTTAAAATAGTTTTAAATATTTTTTTAAAATTTTGATATCAAAAAATTTCAAAAAAGAACAAATATTTAAAACAATATTTTAATAATAATTATTTAAGCCAAAATTTTGTAAAAAGAAATTGTAAAATTGTTTTACACAAAATTACAAAATTATTACACTGTAAAATCATTTAAAACAAAAAAAAAAAAAAAAACATAAGTTATTATTTTTTATGAAACTTTTTAATTAAATTAAAATAATAAATATAAGTTATTGAAAACCAAAATATAATTAAAATTACAATTTAAAAAAAAAATTATACGTCAAAAATAATTTTTATGAAAAACTATTTAAAATAGTTTTAAAATTATATATTTTTGTTAAAATTTTGATATCAAAAAATTTCAAAAAATAATAAATATTTAAAACAATATTTTAATAATAATTATTTAAACCAAAATTTTGTAAAAAGAAATTGTAAAATTGTTTTACACAAAATTACAAAATTATTACACTGTAAAATCATTTAAAACAAAAAAAAACAAAACAACTATGAATGTTTTCTATTTCATGCATAGCTAAGCTATTCTCTTTTTAAATATATTTTGGGCCTTTTAAAAGAATCTTTTATACAACGATAAATATACAACACGTTTTCTAATCTCTATAAACTATATAGAAATTAAAAGGATGTTATTTCTAATTTTGTGCCACATTCTTTTGTATAATATACACAATAAAAATAAAGAGATAATATGTCTATAGTGGGGCACTAGCCCCCACATTTCTACATTAAAATATGTATTAGTTTATCATAAGTTTAGTTTCGGTTTTTTTTACAAAAATAATCCATTTTTTAAAGAAAATTTTCAAAATACCTCTGGTTTCAAAACAAATCCTAAACTATCCCATTTTTAGGAGGAGTCGCCAATTGAATTGGAGACTCCTCTTAAAACTTGAACCTGCCCTAGCCAATCCAATTGGCGCCCCTGTGTAGGTTTTAAGAGGAGTCGCCAATTCAATTGGCGATTCCTCCTAAAATGCAATTTTTGTGTTATAAATAGATGCGTTGTATGAGTAATTGTTCCACATCTCATATAATTATTTGGAAATCATGTTTGGTGTTTGTCGCCGATACGGAAATGTGATTTATGCGAGAGACAAACCTCAAATGCTGATGTTGTTTTGGAACATCACTACGTTGGATCAACTGAAGAGGGAGCTGGTTCGTTGGTTAGATGGGAAAATACCAGAAGGAGAAAAAATCAGAAGCATTGAGAGACTTGACAGTATCTTTGGTTGGATGCGAATGAAGACTAATAAGGATGCTAGGGAAATGATGTTCGGTCGAGACGACATCAATTTGATTGTTGTAATCAGTTAGAAATATATATGTTTTCAGATGTTTTGTACTGATGTTTGTTGTGAACCTCGTTGTAACAAAAACTTAATGATATATAATGATTGAATGTTACAGAAATACAATGTTACAAAATGCTTAAGACCTAGATGATGCTCCTCGATTGGGACAATTCTTCTTGTTGTGTCCTAGTTGACGACAGATACTACATAATCTTATCATTTTATCTGTGGAATCCATCTTTGTTCTGAAACGTGTGCTGTTTGGCCTTCCTTTCTTCTTTCTACGCATCTCGTCATTGTGCCAAACAATATCACCTTCATATGGAGGCCAGTAATCCTCCATTGATAGTACTGAGAAGCTTTGAGTGTATACATTCATGATGGTGTTGGCCTTGTACACATCAGATAAATGGCTGTAAGCGTCTTGACGAGTAAAAGCGCATGTTGCAATGACATGGGAGCAAGATATGCGGAAGGCCTGGAATTTTCCACAATCGTACCAACTTCTGTTTAGTCTAACAGCGTAGGCTAAATTTGGTCTCCCTTCGTTGTGGTCCATTGTTTCTTGGACGCTGAAATTTTGCCTATGACGGTCAAAGACTGTTACAGCGTGTGTGCTAGCTTTGATGCTCTCCTCTTTCATGACATTCATGCAACACTCACTGAATACTTGCCCGGACATTAACACCGCACTCCATCTTTCACCTCTGGTTGTGAACATAGAAGCCAACCTATAATAGGTTGATTTTACCAAGGCGGTTATCGGCAGATTTCGAATTCCTTTGAATACCCAGTTCATGCATTCCACAATGTTTGTTGTCATGTGGCCCCATCGACAACCTCTGTCAAATGCTCTTGTCCACTGCTCTACTGGTATGTTATTTAGCCATCTCCCCGCATCTTCATTAGACAGTCTAATTTCATCACGATAATATTGAAATGACGGCTGAGTTAGAGCATACCCAGCATTCACCACCTTCTTGTGAAGATTCTTATCTTTTATAGCACGCATGAAGTTTTATGCAATGTGTCTGATACAGTAGACATGGGTAGAAGGAGGATCATGCCATCCGTTGTCATGGTTGTTGTAGGCACTCTCAATGGCAGCATGTCTATCAGAAATCAAACAGAGATTGACTTGTGGAGCCACATGCGTTCTGAGATGTCGAAGAAAGAAACCCCATCCACCAGCCGTTTCACCTTCAACAAGAGCAAAGACAATGGGAAAGACATTGTTGTTGCCGTCTTGTGCAACCGCCATGAGCAAAGTACCCTTGTATTTTCCATATAACCAAGTGCCATCAATTTGAATAATAGGTTTGCAGAATGCGAAACCTTTGATGCACGGGTCAAATGCCCAAAAGAGACGCTGAAAGATTCTATTACCTGTAGCACAGGTTCCGTCTGGCATCATCGCTGGCAATGTCTCCATAATTGTCACAGTTCCTGGGACATATGTTTTTAGTGCCCATAAAAACCGTGGCAATTCCTTGTATGAATCCTCCCAGTTGCCGAAAACTTGTTCAACGGCCTTTGTCCTCGCAATCCAGACTTTCTTGTAAGATGGAGTATAATTATATGTTATTATGATATGGGATATAATTATACTCACCTTCACTGATGGGTCTTTATTAACCAACGGCAGAATGTCTTGACATATCAAAATTGCGCTTAGTTTACGGTGATCTTGTTCAACGTTAGTTGCAATGCAACTGTGCGGTGGGTCTATTGAAACAATCTCCCAAGAGTCGTTTTTCTTCTTGTAAGACGCAGCCAAACGAAACTTACAAAGCATGTTACGATATTCGATAACATACCTTCTAGAATCAGTGCATTTCACTGTGAAGTCAGCAGAGTTGTTCATGTGGAATTTTTTTATTGCCAGAACACATTCTTCTTTGGTACAAAACATGTCTCCCACCTTTAATTCGCCTTCTGTTCTCGGATACGGATTATAGAAAACACTTTAGATGTGTCATCATCGTGAAGATCCATATTTGTCATATGTTGAGGCGGATTGTAGACATGACTAGGAGGTATTGGTGGTGGTTGATCATCATCTTCATCGTCGTTGTTCAACATGTGATCAACCTGTATCTCGGTCTCCTCCTCTTCTTCATCAACGACATCCACTTCTGCTTCTGCTTCTGGGTTGAGTTCATCTGACCATCGTCGATCATCTTCACCAGATTCATCCTGACCGGTTAGTTGAGACTGTTGAGATGGTATACATGGTTGAAGAGTAATGTACAACTCAATACAGTTACATCCTGAATGTTCATGACTAACAAACATGTATTCAACATCTTCATCGTCTCGTACCTTAAGGGGGAAAAACTTGCATTGACTATTCTAAAACAATATTGGATTTTGATATGTGATCTTTGACACAATACCTGATCCTATACAAGATTGTATTCTTTTTTTCAAATGCAAGAAGGTTGCATTTCTCTTGATCGTGAGTCTAATGGTTTCGGTGTTTCGAAAACAAAAACCATATAGCTCAGACTCGTATGTTTTACCGTTGCAGTGAACGTTGACACTGTATAATGATGAAGATGACATTGTGCAGATGAAAACTATTTTCTTACTACAGATGAATGTGAGTGAAGTGTCTTGGATGTTGATAGTAAGACACTTAAATAGAGGAGTGAAGTGTCTCACATGCTAGCTAGTTCGAAGTGACGTGTCGCACATGCAAGCTACTCCGAAATGATGTGTCAACCATGCAAGCTACTAAGAAGTGACATGTTCAGCATGCAAGAGACAAGACAACCACGTGTCAGACATGCAGACACACACTCCAAATGAATTGGCGACCCCACTCATTCTTTGCACATGGGCGCCAATTCAAGTGGAGACACCATGCATTCAGACCTCGAAACCAAGCAATCAGACCTAGGTCTTGCATGCATGTCCCTATGGAGGCGCCAATTTGAATGGCGACCCCTCTTAAAGGTTGTACATGGTCGACAATTCAAGTGGAGACACCATGCAAGCACAACTTTTCATGCTCTCATCCATTTGCCTATAAATACATCCACTCCATCAACACTTCTTCTACACCATCACTCTCACTACTTCTTCTACAATACTTCTTCTACAATTTCATCTGCAACAACTTCTTGTAGTTTCATTTACACCAACCCCCCGACAAAATGTCTATTCTCACAATGGGCGAAGTGCATAGAGGAACGGTTGTAAACATCGCAACATATGTAAGTTTTTTCTTTTGTTAACTTTTTATCTTTCATCTTCACCAACCCCCTTTTATTTTAACATACCAACTTAGTCAAGTTTTTTATTCTTTCTTTTATAGGATGTATCAAGGTTCCGAACTCGGGTCCACGAATATGTCCATATGGACCCGATGATTCAACCTTATGTTGAACTCGCCGGTTTTGGTCATATTAGCAAGATTTTGTCTTGGTCCATAGATAACAAATTCATTCTAGCTTTATGCGAAAGATGGAGACCAGAGACACACATTTTGGTTCCCAACCGGTGAGTGTACCGTGACGTTAGAAGACTTCTACATGCTTTTAGGACTACCCATTGAAGGTAAGGCTGTTAATGGTAAAACCAACTATGTAAATTCAATTTGCATGGAGCTCTTAGAGACTGATTTGTTAGATGATAATGCAAGAAGTCTAGGTATATTACCCTCACGCCTTAAGTCGTACTATAATAGTTTATACTTAGATGAGCATTCTACCGAAGATGCTCGAATAATAAAAACTAGGTGTTATTTTATGCTGTTAATTGGCTCGTTTTTATCTCCCGAAGGTAGTGGTTCTAGCATGCATATTATGTACTTACCTCTACTTAGACATGTAGATAGAATATGAAGTTACAGTTGGGGATCTGCTTGTCTAGCCTATCTCTATAGCTCCTTGTGCAAAAACTCACACAAAGATGTTGAAAAGTATATCTTCGGAAAATATTTTTATATCGTATCCACAGAGATTGGTTGATATTACCGCCGTTCTATAATCCAAATGTTGTAAGTTTAGAAAGTAACAAGGTTGTTTTGGTTGGAAAGTTATCTTGTGAGTAAATGTCACTAAAAAGTAAAATGGTTTTAATCTAATGTAAAAGCTTGGCAAGATTGGAGTTCACTATTTCAAATGTTTATGCTTCCTTATGATAACTATATAGATTTAAGATTATTGATGATGTTCAAGTATCCTCTCAAAGTCATTTATGTCTAAATGATATTGTGATAATCACTATATTGATCCTTAGACGATCTCTCCACCTAACTATCAATATAACAATCTTTAATGTTTAATACCAAAGAAGAGCAATGAATAAATCTATCTCTACAACTTATTCACTACTTGAAAATCTGTTTTATGTCAAGACTCAAATAATCTCTCTCGACAACTACTCAAATCTGGTTTTCAACTTAGGGCAAAAACAGTATTCAATACATCAACAATCTTTATCATACATATAAATCAAATGGAATACATAAACATATGAGAATAGCTACTACCTCCAATCTTGACAAAGGGGAGTTTAGCTCCTCATCATCATTGTTCAAAGCAGAAAGTTAAAGAAGAAAAACTCTGTTTTTCTCTCTTACAAAAAGCTCTCAATATCAATGTCTCAATGATAATAATAGTGTAATGTTTTCATGCCCTAGAATAATGTATTTGTTTCTAACAAAAAAGGTTGACATTTCCCTAATTAGTCATTGTCATCTAAAGCAGAAAAGCAATTCCCAGGCAGACATCAAAATGGCAATAAACTTTTCCTGCAAAACAGCACTTTTGACCCTCAGTCAGCTTGCTGGATTCGCAGCCTTCGCGGCGCGAACTGTTGCTTCTCCAGCTTCCTTGTTTGGCAAGCTTCCTCCAAGATGTGGTGTTGCAATCCAAGGCCTTTCTTATCCCAAAATTCTACAAAACTAACAAAAAGGTGAAATAACTATTCAAAACAAAATAAATTAAACCTAATTGCATTTATACAAAATAGTGAGAATAAAAGTGTGTAATTACATCAAAACTTCGTAAAAGGGACCAATAAAATGATATAAAAAGTAGTACTAATTGGTCCCTAACAACTCTCCCCAACTTAGCATTTTGTTTGTCCCTAAACAAAAGTTTCCACCCTTACAACCAAAGCAATGACACAAAAGATTTAAACAAGAATTTATCAAGGACATTCAAATGGTTCAAAAGTGTTTGGCATTTTCTCAATTCACCTATCTCAACTCTAGACAAAACATGAATAAGGGAAATGGTAGAGTGCAAAAATCATTCCAAGGAATTCGAAGCCATATATGTCAAAATTGAATCAAACTTACACACACATCAAAATATTGATGAATAAAAATGAAGGGTTACTTTCACTCATCCAAGCAATTAAATCAACAACAACTCAAATCATGCGGTTATCACAATAAGTACCAAATCATGTGAAAAATGAGAATCAGGAGGTCTTTCAAAGGTTGTAATGTGGCTTAGGTTACAAGAAAGGATATGATTAAGAGAATTCAACCAAATTGCCTATCCTAAGGGAGCATTCCCAAATATTCAACTCTACACACTTTCCCTTTCTTTGATCCCTATCTTTTTCTTGCTCTTTTTTCTTTCCACATCCACACAACCATGAGCAATTTTTTTTTTTTAATTATTTTTTTTATTATTATTATTATTATTATTATTATTATTATTATTATTATTTTTTATTTTTTATTTTTTTTTTATATTGCTCTATGGTTTCAAGGGTGATTTCTTTTTCTTGTTTCTTTTCAAATTTTCACCCTTTCATAAGAAACTCACTTTTCCAAGTTTCTAATCACTTCTCATTTTACTCTCCCCAACTTTAGATTCCAAAACCAAATTTATTCAATAATGCTCCCTACTTAGACACAAGCAAAAGGCAAAATTTCGCAAACAACTTGGTTTGAGGTTTCAACTAATACGAAAGAAATTAGGATTCATTTATTCCACAATTTTCAACTGATTTTACAATGATCAATCAAATGAATCCTAAAATAAGCTCAAAGGGGTTTAACTAAGGATTATTCCTCACACGGTTAGTTGATTCAAACTTTTTTGGTCAAGTGGTTTTTCTCACAAAAAATGCCTCTATCATTTTCAAAATTTTCACACAAAAATGAATTGATGCATGATTTAGCATGATAAGAATGAGTTAAAACAATGCTCGGTTTCCCGCTTTTTAGTGTACAATGGAAAGTCTCCTCACAAATGGTTAAGTCCTATTTTGATTCAAAACAGACATATACTTCAATGAAATTATGACTTGAAATTTGCATACACCATCAAACTACTCATGTTAAGTCTAGAAAGCGATAAAGTGTACCTTGAAATGCCGACACTAATTCTTATCATCACCACTCGAAATGTCCTATACTTCTTTCTTTGCGATCATTTCTCGGTTGCTTAAAGCTTGACTTAAGAATAAGAACAATTAAACAAAAATGTTGGTAAACCAAAATTTGATTAAAACACACTTAAATCTCAACTAGCATTCATGCAATTGTCAAAATACTAACAAAAATAAAGTGCCAAAATAAAGTTATGGTGAACTAGAGCCACCCAAAAGTACGTCACAAATTCCCAAAAACAAAAATAGAAACAGAAATAGTACAAAGAAACTCAAAAATACAACAACTTTCAAATCTCCACATTCTCAATCCTCCTCCTCTTCGTCACCACCTACATTTCCAAGAACATCCTCCATCTCCTCATTTGGGTAAGCACTGCCTCCTACACCCCCCATAAAATTTGGCCTGCCCTCAGGCCAATTTGCATAAGCTACATAGTCCGCTTGCGAAGGAAAAATGCGTGCCTCTGGTGCCAGAAACGTGTTCTGGAACTGCTGCTGCATGGCATCAAAAAGAAATGATTGAGACCTCCTGGAGGCCTCAAAGCTCTCGCAACAGTAGTTGGCAAACGCCAACTGATCAAAACCTGGGGTAGTGTGAGGTTGAGGTTGAGGTTGAGGTCGAGGTCTGGCTCGGGCTCTAGATGAAGAAGTACCAGGTGCATCAGTCTTATCATTTGGGTTTTGCAGAAACCTGTTCAGATACGAGTCATTGATCACACTGGTGATCGAGAAGTGTACTTCCTCAAGGATGGGAACATTTGCCTTACGGCACAGTCCCATGATAAGTCCTGGATATGCTAGTACACCAGCTTTGCCACCGAAATTGGTTCCGCTTAAAACTATCTTTCTCAGTTCGCCTGCAATGAGGGCTGCGACATCCACAGACTTCCCTACCATGATGCAGTACAATAGACACCCTACGTCCATAGGAATTGTGGTGGTGTGGCTTCTTGGTCGGATATTAGTCAACAGTAGCACCAGAAAAGCCCTAGCTCCCAAATTAAAATTTTCTCTTTTCCACAATTTCGGTTGTCCTTGATCATTCAGTTCGTAGGATTTTCCGCTGAGACATAGGGTAGCATTGACCGCTTCCAGATTCCACCTGTTAGCTGCCTCCATGGTACTGTACTCACAACACTCACCCTCTCCGAGAGTTAAGGGATTACCCAGATAAGAATTAATGTCATCCCTTCCAAAGGAAACGATCTTGCCCCTTACCCTGGATCGGTAAATGAAAGTCGTACCCTCCTCGCGATGCATAGCATTCGCATAAAATTCTCGAACAATATCGTAGTTGATTGCTGCTTCTAGTTCGCATAACTTCATCCACTTTCGTTGTTCAAAAGCCGCAACCACGCTATGATACACCCCGGTTGGAGCTAGCCGGATAAACCTCTCAGGCAAAATGGTTCTCTTGATGAGGCTCTCGAATCGTGCCTCGTGTTCATCACTAATGAACTTCCTGAATGAACGTGCTTAAGGAGGTGCCATGGTTTTAGTTCTTTTGGACATCTGCAATCAACACCAGAACAACCACAGAACAAACATGAACAGGATTAGCAAACAATCAACACAAAAACATGGTGCTGGAATTCACAGTTCGCGGCGCGAAGGCCAGTTCGCGGCGCGAACTCTGCGAATCCAGGAAATCTCCCAGAGCTTCCTAGGGTTCCACAAATGGGGAGTAATCTACTCCCAATCAATCAAAGTTCTCAACTCTACCCTAATCCTATTCTAAATCAAACATGCAAAGCGATTTTAAGCGGTAATCAACAGAAAAATTTGATTTCTAACCAACCCTAACGAAAAACCCAAAAGGGATTGGAAAAGAGAAATTTAAGAGCACATACCTTTTGAATCACTTAATCTTGCTAGCAATTGAAGATTTGACAAATGGGAACTGAAGAATTTTAAGATTCGGTGGGATTTTGAGAGTGGGGTAAAAGCGCGGCAAAGTTGGTTTGAAATGAGAAAGGTTTGAAATGAGAAAAGAAGTGCCTAAACAGAATTTAAGTGATTCTGTCACGCAGAGTTTGCGGGGAGAACAGTGTTCGCGGCGCGAACAGCAAAAAACAGAACCCACTCAAAATTTTTTATTCAGTTCGCGACGCGAACTGCAAAAAACAGAACTTAAGAATTCTAAAACTTTAACAGAGCTAAAAATCACAAAACAGAGAAAAATAAAATGCAAACTAACAACGTTGGGTTGCCTCCCAACAAGCGCTTTGTTTAACGTCGTTAAGAGCTCGACGGTACCTCAATTAGCCTGGTCCAGATAAGGAAATAACACACACATCACGGTTTATGTCACCGCTATGATAGACTTTCAATCTTTTACCATTAACAGTCCAACTCTCTTGTGACTTTGGATCCTCGATCACAATGGCTCCATAATTGCGCACCTCTTTGACAATGAACGGTCCTGACCATTTTGACTTCAACTTACGAGGGAATAACTTCAACCTTGATTTGAAAAGCAATACCATTTGTCCGACATGAAACTCCTTGTGACGACCCTTTCCATCATGGTATTTCTCTTCAATTGCATCATTTCGGAAAGAATCATGTTTGTCATTTGGATGCTTTATAGCTTTAAAAAGATTAAAGGTCACCTCTTCGTCTTGCACTCTCACCTTCATTAGTTCATCATCTACGTCAATCATCATCCGGGATGTTTTCATAAAAGGTCTTCCAAGAATTAGGGGCACATCACGGTCCTCATCCATCTCTACTATTACGAAGTCCACCGGAAACAAAAATTTGTCCACTTTCACTAACATGTCTTTAGCAATTCCGTATGGTGAAGTGGTGGACTTGTCGGCTAGTTGCAGAGTCATCCTTGTCGATTTAATCTCAACATTCCCTAATCTTTTAACAATGGAGAGGGGGATTAAATTTATACTAGAACCCAAGTCAATCAAACCATTTCCAATGTATGTGCTTCCAATGGTTACCGGTAGAACAACTCGGCCCGGATCGGACTCCTTCCTTGGTAGAGTCTTTTGGATGATGGCACTACACCGTGCATCAAGTAGTATGGTTTCGTCTTCCACGTGTCTCCTTTTCTTTGTAAGAATGTCCTTCATGAACTTAGCATACCGTGGCATTTGTTCTAATGCATCAGCAAATGGAATGTTGATTTGAAGTTGCTTGAAGATGTCCATGAACCGTGCATAATGCTTAGCATTATCCTTCTTTGATGGTGCGAGCGGATATGGCAAATATTGAACTGGAATGACCTTCACTCCTTTGTCTCCTTTTTTCTTCTTTCTTGTTTCGATTTCCTTATTCATTTCCGCTTCACACTGTTGTTCCTCCATCAATTGCTGGTTCTGCTGTTTTCGCGGCGCGACGCGAGATCGCGGCGCGAACTGAGCAGTTTCTGCCACTTTCTCCTTTTCCAGTACAGCATCCATATCATTCTCTATTGTAATTTCCTCACTTTTTTCACCTGTCAACTCTCTACCACTTCTAGTAAATATTGCTTTACAGTGCTCCTTTAGGTTGGGTTGAGTGTTAGCGGAGAAAGAAGATCCTGCGTTTTGTTCCGACAGTTGCTTTGCAAGTTGGCCTACTTGAGTTTCCAAATTTTTAATTGCTGCTTCGTTACTCTTCTGATTTCCCATGGAAGCTTGCATGAATTGTTGAAGAGTGTCTTCTAGCTTGGAATTTCCTCCTTGCGACTGCTGTCCTTGAGAGTTTGGATGTTGGTAAGGACTTTGCTGCTGAAAATTCTGATTGTTGAACCTTGACGGTTGATAGCCTTGATTGTTTCTTGGTTGGTAGCCTTGATTGTTAGGTTGTTGTCTTTGATAGCCCTGATTTTGATTGTTCACATAACTCACTTCTTCTTGGGGTGGAGGACAAAAACCAGTAGGGTGATCCCCTTGACATAATTCGCAACATGCTACTTGATGCTGAACTTGAAACCCTTGAATCTCTTTTATTTGCTGTGGAAGCTTGGCCATTTGTTGAGTGAGAAGCTCCACTTGTTGAGAGAGTAGCTTGTTTTGAGAAAGGATGGCATCATTGGTATTTAACTCAAGAACTCCCAGCTTACGTTGTGAAGGGCTACGATCATGTTGACCTTGATGATCATTGAGGGCCATCCGTTCAATAATGACTTTAGCTTCTTCCGCAGTTTTTGACATAAGCGAGCCACCCGCGGTGGCGTCCAGAAGTGTCTTGTGAGTTGATTGGAGTCCATTTAGAAAAATATGGATTTGAGTGAGCTCATCAAAACCATGTCCCTTACATTTCCTCAACATTGATTTGAATCTTTCCCAAGCTTCATTTAGAGACTCGTTGCCTCCTTGAGTGAATACCGCAATAGCCGTTTTGGCTTCCATGAATCGGGATTGAGGGAAGTATCTTTCTAAGAACTTTTCTTCTAACAAATTCCAATCCGTCATTACTCTTGCCGCTTGATCAAGGTACCACTCTTTTGCCTTCCCCACTAAGGAGTGTGGGAACATCCTTTTGAATAGTGCCTCTTCACCCGTTTCATCAATTCCCGTAGAACACGCAATCTCATAAAATTTAATGAGATGGGTATACGGATCTTCATGATCCATTCCGGTGAATGGATTTGCGTAGAGAAGTTGGAGGATTCCGGTCTTCATCTCCGTATTTCTTCCTCCACGGGCAAATTGAGCATTTCTTCTTGGACTATTGGCGGACATTTCGGTACGATTGTCATCCGCCATGTTTCCGTCACAAGCCTCTACAACCACTTCTTCGATTGGAACAAGTGCGGAAGTAGATGCTTCTTCTCTCCGGTTCCTCTCTTCGGCTAGTTTCCTTCTTCTTCGTGTTTTGCTATTGAGCTTCCGAAGTGTTCTTTCAATTTCAGGATCGAATTGAAGTTGCTCCTCGATTGCTTTTCCTCGCATGCACTAGAATCTACAAAACTAACAAACCAAGTGAAACAAAAGAGGGATAATAATAATTGTAACACAACTTAAAACAAAGAATTATTGCAATGCTTGTAATATCGACACCAATCCCCGGCAACGGCGCCAATTTGTTGAAAAGTATATCTTCGGAAAATATTTTTATATCGTATCCACAGAGATTGGTTGATATTACCGCCGTTCTATAATCCAAATGTTGTAAGTTTAGAAAGTAACAAGGTTGTTTTGGTTGGAAAGTTATCTTGTGAGTAAATGTCACTAAAAAGTAAAATGGTTTTAATCTAATGTAAAAGCTTGGTAAGATTGGAGTTCACTATTTCAAATGTTTATGCTTCCTTATGATAACTATATAGATTTAAGATTATTGATGATGTTCAAGTATCCTCTCAAAGTCATTTATGTCTAAATGATATTGTGATAATCACTATATTGATCCTTAGACGATCTCTCCACCTAACTATCAATATAACAATCTTTAATGTTTAATACCAAAGAAGAGCAATGAATAAATCTATCTCTACAACTTATTCACTACTTGAAAATCTGTTTTATGTCAAGACTCAAATAATCTCTCTCGACAACTACTCAAATCTGGTTTTCAACTTAGGGCAAAAACAGTATTCAATACATCAACAATCTTTATCATACATATAAATCAAATGGAATACATAAACATATGAGAATAACTACTACCTCCAATCTTGACAAAGGGGAGTTTAGCTCCTCATCATCATTGTTCAAAGCAGAAAGTTAAAGAAGAAAAACTCTGTTTTTCTCTCTTACAAAAAGCTCTCAATATCAATGTCTCAATGATAATAATAGTGTAATGTTTTCATGCCCTAGAATAATGTATTTGTTTCTAACAAAAAAGGTTGACATTTCCCTAATTAGTCATTATCATCTAAAGCAGAAAAGCAATTCCCAGGCAGACATCAAAATGGCAATAAACTTTTCCTGTAAAACAACACTTTTGACCCTCAATCAGCTTGCTGGATTCGCAGCCTTCGCGGTGCGAAGGCAGTTCGCGGCGCGAACTGTTGCTTCTCCAGCTTCCTTGTTTGGCAAGCTTCCTCCAAGATGTGGTGTTGCAATCCAAGGCCTTTCTTATCCCAAAATTCTACAAAACTAACAAAAAGGTGAAATAACTATTCAAAACAAAATAAATTAAACCTAATTGCATTTATACAAAATAGTGAGAATAAAAGTGTGTAATTACATCAAAACTTGGTAAAAGGGACCAATAAAATGATATAAAAAGTAGTACTAATTGGTCCCTAACAAAAGACACGTCTACATTTTCTGGATGTGCTGTTTTGCTACAAGCATGGGGTTGGTCAAGACTACCGTCTCTAGCACCCGTCAATAACAACCCTTTCACATTTCCATATGCAAAAAAGTAAGTTGTTTAAATTGCTATATCTTTACTTACTTTTTTAAAAGATTATTACCTCTAACTAATATTTTTTGACTTTTTGGTGTAGATGGTCTGCACGTGGTATGAGTTACAACAGATGTCCAAGACACTGTATTACGACAGACGTAAGGAAATAACTTAATTATTTCGTTATGTTTTGTTAACTTCTTCTACATTGACTATAATCCTATCTTCTTTCACATTTCAGTTCATTTGGCGTCCATACCTTAATTTGGATCATGACCATGAGGTCAATGCTGAAGACGCGGCCGTATGGACTGTATGCACACCGATAATACGGTTCACAACTGTGGAGATGCACAACAGTGATCGTGTGAAGCTGCAGTTCGGTATGCTCCAAAATATCCCAGATCCCCCGGCTAGCCTAGGAGAATGGCATCTGCGCAAAGTTAACGACCAATGGAACTTCAATCCATGGCAAAGCTTCGCAAGATCGGAGTGTCGCAAATGGAAGCATCGTCATGACCACGTGTTAACTGTCGCAGTTATGCCAACTGAAGAAAAACCAAGTCGTACTTATATGGCTTGGTACAAATCGGATGGTTTTCAATTCATCGCCGAGGATATGTACTTGTACGACCCACGCCAGATGACTTACACACCTGACACCTCAACATCAAACCCCTAACAACAGTGTCAGACCGGATACACACAACCCCTTGTCCGTCAAACATTCCGTTCAACCAACACACAAACATACAACCAAAACATTCCATACACCCAACCCCAATACCAAGAGCATACCCCATACCACCAAAAACAAATTGACCATCAACCTGAGACTCAACATCGCTTCGCACCCACCCCATCACCCTACCAAAGTCACCTAAGCCAGAACACCCAACGATCATTCAACACCAACCGCCCCTCCTCCTACCGTAGCCAAGAAGCCCAAACCTCACAAAACCAAAACATCCAACAACCCTATCTCTACCAAACACCCCAACAACCTTTACTCGATGCATCGTTCACACCCATGTTTCCCTTCAACCATCCCGGTCGCCCATCAATGAGTCAACCACATCCCAACTTCTCTGGCATGGGTCATGAGCTCAGCTACGGCGGTACACCATCGATGCATACTGAAGACTATGCCGAATTGTCTGACTACCTCAACAGACCTTCTCCTGTAGTTGGTAGTGACGCTCCTGGCCCCTCAGATGATCAAACACCGGTATCGAATCGTCAACGTGGGTTAGGGCCACGGGTTAGGGTAGTTAGAGGATGTGGGACCGGAGGTCAGTTAGGTGATCCCGGTCATCACCATTAAGCTTCTTTGTGTAAACGACAAATTTTATTAATATCAAGTGGTCTTATATCAAATTTATCTATCACTTATACCATAAAACACAAAAAGTTGCATTTTAGGAGGAGTCTCCAATTGAATTGACGACTCCTCTTAAAACCTACACAAGGGCGCCAATTGGATTAGCTAGGGCACCTGGCATAGCCAATCCAATTGGCGCCTCCATTCAAGTTTTAAGAGGAGTCTCCAATTCAATTGGCGACTCCTCCTAAAAGTGAGGTAGTTTGAGAAATTTTTTGAAACCAGGGGTATTTTGGGATTTTCCTTAAAAAATGGGTTATTTTTGTAAAAAAACCTTTAGTTTCTTCTACTAACATATTTTTTATTGGTTAATTGATTCATCATTATTTACAAATATTAATAATTTAATAGATGAGATTCAATTTTCAGCCGGCGAAAGGAGTGAACGGCAACATAAGTAGTGACGATATATTCCAAAGACACAGTTTCTATTTGAGGCTCCTCCTCTCAGGCAGGCTTTAGTAAAAACTTTACTATACAAAAAAGTGTTAACTTTCCGTTCCGCGACAAAAGTCGGCAACCATCCCTTCACATTACAAGCTTTTTTAGGCTACTTTTTTTTGTAAGATGAAAATTAGGAATTTCTTAGGAACACATAACTAAAGTACACAACCAACACCTCTTATTCTTGAAAAAGAAACCAAGAGAGAAAAAAAGTTAAAGTTAAATATATATTTTTATTTTAATTATTCCATAAATTAAAACTCATTCATATTGGAGAGGATAAATCAATCTAAATCAATAAAAAAACACATTTATACATCTTAATGCTCTATTCTTCAAAGTTTCATTAACCATTCCTCTTCTGGCTTATGATTAAGATTTCTCTCTCTTTTTCTGCATCTCTTTCGATTCTTTATTTTGATTGGTTCTTTTATTTGGTGGTGAAATTTTGGTATGCAGATACCAGAGATGTCGTATACGATGTCACGACACCAGGATCATGATATTGTCACACCATAAACAATTATAGTGTCAAAGTAAAAAGCAAGAAGTAAATAACACAGGTCAATTGTTAACCTAGTTCGGTGCAACGTCACCTACATTTGAGGGCATCCAAGCTATGAAGGAAATTCACTAAAATAGTATTAGTTTGAAGTTCTAAACAACCTTTGATTTTACAAACTTCTCACCTAATCACTACCCTTGAAATTCCTATCTAAGACTCTCCTAAATATGAGACCATTCTCACTTCCCTTTAATCATACAACAATGATACCAACTTCTAAATAGAAGACACACTTCAAATGAAACAAAATTCACTTTTGCTTAAAAGCTTATGAGTGATTCAGAATTACAACTCAAAGAAAACTCAGTTCAATTCAAGTATCTAAGTGATACAAGAATGACTCACAAAAACAATGAACAAACTAAACCCTAACAAAGATTATCTCATGTGCAGCTCTGATACCTTCTTAGATTTAGAATCATTCTTTTAATAGCCCTAGAACATCATGGGTTTCGGGCTAAAATAATCAGTAGATCTAATCAAATCAAATCAAATCTGATCAAATCAAATTTGATGTCTCCTTAAATGTTTTGACATTCATTCTGCACAATCTTCTGAGGAATTAAATCAAATCAAATCTAATGTCTCCTTAAATATTTTGACAACCATTCTTAGGAAATATTGCACAGCTGGAACCGGTCTTAGAGCTTAAAAAAAGCATTTTGAACCGCAGAATGTGTGAATCAAATCACCAATGAATCTTCACTAATCTCACGCTAAAAAACAAATCTTCCAAGAATGTAAAACCACAACACGCCACAATGTCATACAAGCATGTCAAGACATCTTGTCCAATATCTTGCTATTTCACTTGTTTTAACAAAATATTGCCAATCACAAAACACGCAACCTAACATGCGGGTTTCAATGTCCTACCGGTCTTTTCAATTACGTTTAGTTGCAAGTGCAATTTCCGGT